>NW_026637938.1:0-33600 GCF_028554395.1 Pezoporus wallicus | reverse complement strand
TCTATTCCCCCTCATTCCCCCCATTCCCCCCTCTATTCCCCCTCATTCCCCCCTCTATTCCCCCCTCTATTCTCCCCCATTCAACCCCCCATTTCTCCCCCATTCCCCCCTCTATTCCCCCCTCTATTCCCCCCCATTCCCCCCCATTCCCCCCTCTATTCCCCCATTCCCCCCTCCATTCCCCCCTCCATTCCCCCCCCCCATTCCCCCCCATTTCCCCCCCATCCCCCCCGTTACCGGTTGACTTTCATGCGGACGGCTTTGGGGCGCGGGGGGGGCTCGGGGGCAGCGGCCACGTCCTCCAGGTGCCGGCGCGTGAGGCGCCAGCGGGGCAGGAACGTGTCGGCCGCGTAGCGCGAGAGCCGTCCCTCCAGGGACAGCAGGTCGAAGGGAGACAGGTCCACGGCCTGCACCCAGAGCCGGACCCATAGGGACACATAGGGACCCATAGGGACCCATAGAGAGACCACAGAGACCCATAGGGACCCATAGGGACACATAGAGACACATAGGGACACATAGGGACACATAGGGACACACAGAGACACATTGGGACACATAGAGACACATAGGGACACATAGGGACACATAGAGACACATAGAGACACATAGAGACACATAGAGACACATAGGGACACATAGGGACACATAGAGACACATAGGGACACATAGGGACACATAGAGACACATAGGGACACATAGAGACCCATAGGGACACATAGGGACACATAGAGACACATAGAGACACATAGGGACACATAGGGAGCCATAGGGACACATAGGGACACATAGAGACCCATAGGGACACATAGGGACACATAGAGACACATAGAGACACATAGAGACACATAGAGACACATAGAGACACATAGGGACACATAGAGACACATAGGGACACATAGGGACACATAGAGACACATAGAGACACATAGGGACACATTGGGACCCATAGAGACACATAGAGACCCATAGAGACACATAGGGACACATAGAGACACATAGGGACACATAGGGACACATAGGGACACATAGGGACACATAGGGACACATATAACCCCCCTATAGCACCCTAGAACCCCCCATAGACCCCATAGCCCGCAACAGAGACCCCATAACCCCCCCACAGCCCCCCCCAGACCCCCATAATCCCCCCATAGAGACCTCATAGACCCCCATAGCCCCCCCATAACCCCCCCATAGACCCCCACAGCCCCCTCATAGACCCCCATAGCCCCCCCATAGACCCCCATAGAGACCCCATAGGGACCCCATAGACCCCCATAGAGACCCCATAGACTCCCTATAACCCCCCTATAGCACCCTATAACCCCCCATAAACCCCATAGCCCCCCACAGAGACCCCATAACCCCCCCACAGCCCCCCCCAGACCCCCATAATCCCCCCATAGAGACCTCATAGACCCCCATAGCCCCCCCATAGACCCCCATAGAGACCCCATAGACCCCCATAGACCCCCATAGACCCCCCATAACCCCCCCATAGACCTCCATAGCCCCCTCATAGACCCCCATAGCCCCCCCATAGACCCCCATAGACCCCCATAGCCCCCCCATAGACCCCCCAAACACCCGTACCCGCAGCGGATGGGGGTCGAGGGCTCTTAGGACCAGGCTGGGAGCACGGAGGCAGAGCCCCGGGGTGATGAGGGGGGAACGGAGGGGCCGGGGCTCGAAGAGGTCGGGGTGGTTGCAGACCTTGCGCAGCTGCATCAGCACGTTGAGCACGCTGAGGAAGTGGCCGCTGGCCAGGGTGGCCTTGGTGCTGTGGGGCACAAGGGGGGTCAGTGGGGTGATGGGGGTATAGGGGGTGATGGGGGTATGGGGGGGAATGGGGGTGATGGGGGTATAGGGGGTTATGGAGGTATAGGGGGTGATGGGGGTATAGGGGGGAATGGAGGGGATGTCAGCACGTTGAGCACGCTGAGGAAGTGGCCGCTGGCCAGGGTGGCCTTGGTGCTGTGGGGCACAAGGGGGGTCAGTGGGGTGATGGGGGGATAGGGGGTGATGGGGGTATGGGGGTATAGGAGGGAATGGGGGTATAGGAGGTAACAGGGGTATAGGGAGTAATGGGGGTACAGGGTGTGATGGGGGTATGGGGGGTGATGGGGGTATGGGGGGTGATGTGGGATATAGGGGGTGATGGGGGTATGAGGGGTGATGGGGGTATAGGGGGGAATGGGGGTGATGGGGGTATAGGGGGAAATGAGGGATATAGAGGGTATAGGAGGTAATGGGGGTATAGGGGGTGATGGGGGTATGGGGGGTATAGGGGGTGATGGGGGTATAGGGGGTGATGTGGGATATAGGGGGTGATGGGGGTATGGGGGGTATAGGGGGTTATGGGGGCATAGGGGTTGATGGGGGTATAGGGGGGAATGAAGGTGATAGGGGTATGGGGGTATGGGGGGTATAGGGGGTGATGGGGGGGATGTCAGCACGTTGAGCACGCTGAGGAAGTGGCCGCTGGCCAGGGTGGCCTTGGTGCTGTGGGGCACAAGGGGGGTCAGTGGGGTGATGGGGGGATAGGGGGGTGATGGGGGTATAGGGGGTGATGGGGGTATAGGGGTGATGGGGTAAAGGGGGTGATGGGGGGAATGGGGGTATATGTGTGACACATGACACGTGACACCCGTGACCACACATGTGCCACCCATGTTCATCCATGACCACACATGTTCCACACATGTCACACCCATGTCCCACACGTGTCCCACCCACGTCACACCCATGACCACACATGTTCCACACATGTCCCACCAATGACCACGTGTCCCACCCATGTCACATGTGTTCTACCCATGTCACACCCATGACCACACATGTTCCACACACACCCCTCCCATGTCACACCCATGACCACGTGTTCCACCCATGACCACCCATGTCACACCCATGTTACATCCATGACAACCCATGTCACACGTGATCTACCCATGTCACACCCATGAACATACGTGTCCCATACATGACCCACACGTGTCCCACCCATGACCCACACGTGTCCCACCCACGACCCACACGTGTCCCACCCACGACCCACACGTGTCCCACCCACGACCCACACGTGTCCCACCCACGTCCCACACGTGTCCCACCCACGACCCACACGTGTCCCACCCACGACCCACACGTGCCCCACCCACGACCCACACGTGTTCTACCCACGTCCCACACGTGTGCCCACCCACGACCCACACGCGTCCCACCCACGACCCACACGCGTCCCACCCACGACCCACACGCGTCCCACCCACGACCCACACGTGTCCCACCCACGACCCACACGTGTCTCACACACGACCCACACGTGTCCCACCCATGACCCACACGTGTCCCACCCATGACCCACACGTGTCCCACCCATGACCCACACGTGTCCCACCCATGACCCACACGTGTCCCACCCATGACCCACACGTGTCCCACCAATGACCCACACGTGTCCCACCCATGACCCACACGTGTCCCACCAATGACCACCCATGACCCACACGTGTCCCACCCATGACCCACACGTGTCCCATACATGACCCACACGTGTCCCATACATGACCCACACGTGTCCCACCCATGACCCGCACGTGTCCCACCCATGACCCGCACGTGTCCCACCCATGACCCACACGTGTCCCACCCATGACCCACACGTGTCCCACACATGACCACCCATGACCCACACGTGTCCCATACATGACCGACACGTGTCCCACCCATGACCCACACGTGTCCCACCCATGACCACCCATGACCCATACATGACCCACACGTGTTCTACCCATGACCACCCATGACCCACACGTGTCCCACCCATGACCCACACGTGTCCCACCCATGACCCGCACGTGTCCCACCCATGACCACCCATGACCCATACATGACCCACACGTGTTCTACCCATGACCACCCATGACCCACACGTGTCCCACCCATGACCCACACGTGTCCCACCCATGACCCACACGTGTCCCATACATGACCGACACGTGTCCCAACCATGACCCACACGTGTCCCATACATGACCCACATGTGTCCCACCCATGACCACCCATGACCCACACGTGTCCCATACATGACCGACACGTGTCCCACCCATGACCCGCACGTGTCCCACCCATGACCACCCATGACCCATACATGACCCACACGTTTTCTACCCATGACCACCCATGACCCACACGTGTCCCACCCATGACCCACACGTGTCCCACCCATGACCCACACGTGTCCCATACATGACCGACACGTGTCCCAACCATGACCCACACGTGTCCCATACATGACCCACATGTGTCCCACCCATGACCACCCATGACCCACACGTGTCCCATACATGACCGACACGTGTCCCACCCATGACCCACACGTGTCCCACCCATGACCACCCATGACCCATACATGACCCACACGTGTTCTACCCATGACCACCCATGACCCACACGTGTCCCACCCATGACCCACACGTGTCCCACCCATGACCCACACGTGTCCCATACATGACCGACACGTGTCCCAACCATGACCCACACGTGTCCCATACATGACCCACATGTGTCCCACCCATGACCACCCATGACCCACACGTGTCCCATACATGACTGACACGTGTCCCACCCATGACCCACACGTGTCCCACCCATGACCACCCATGACCCATACATGACCCACACGTGTTCTACCCATGACCACCCATGACCCACACGTGTCCCACCCATGACCCACACGTGTCCCACCCATGACCCACACGTGTCCCACCCATGACCCACACGTGTCCCACGCGTGTCCCCGCCCCCCGTCCCACCTGGCCTGGGCCATGAAGTCGTCGTAGAGGAAGCGCTGGCGCTGGGACAGGCGGCACCTGAGGACGTGCTCGAACTTCTGCGGCATCTGCTTCTCCACGTCCACCTTGAGGCGGCGCAGCAGGAACGGCCGCAGCACCTGGGGGGGGGGAAAGGGGGCAGCGCAATGGGGGGCAGCCCCAGAGCACCCAGCCCCAGAGAAAGCAGCCCCAGAGAAAGCAGCCCCATAGAAAGCAGCCCCAGAGAAAGCAGCCCCAGAGAAAGCAGCCCCATAGAAAGCAGCCCCAGAGCACCCAGCCCCAGAGAAAGCAGCCCCAGAGAAAGCAGCCCCATAGAAAGCAGCCCCAGAGAAAGCAGCCCCATAGCACCCAGCCCCAGAGAAAGCAGCCCCATAGAAAGCAGCCCCATAGAAAGAAGCCCCAGAGAAAGCAGCCCCAGAGAAAGCAGCCCCAGAGAAACCCTCCATCCCCCATAGGGTACCCTCCATCCCCTACAGACCCCCATAGGGTACCCTCCATCCCCTATAGACCCCCATAGAGTACCCTCCAGCCCCTATAGCCCCCCATAGGGTACCCTCCATCCCCTACAGCCCCCCATAGACCACCCTCCATCCCCCATAGGCTACGCTTCATCCCCTATAGACCCCCAAAGGGTACACTCCATCCCCTATAGACCCCCAAAGGGTACCCTCCATCCCCTATAGACCCCCATAGGCTATCCTCCATCCCCTATAGCCCCCCACAGGGTACCCTCCATCCCCTACAGCCCCCCATAGACCACCCTCCATCCCCCATAGGGTACCCTCCATCCCCTATAGCCCCCCATAGGCTACCCTCCATCCCCTATAGCCCCCCATAGGGTATCCTCCATCCCCGTATAGCCCCTCATAGACCCCCATAGGCTACCCTCCATCCCCTATAGCCTCCCATAGGGTACCCTCCATCCCCCACAGCCCCCCATAGACCACCTTCCATCACCCATAGGGTACCCTCCATCCCCTATAGCCCCCCACAGACCACCCTCCACCACCCACAGACCCCCATTGGGTACCCTCCACCCCTCATAGGGTACCCTCCATCCGCTATAGCCTCCCATAGGTACCCTCCATACCCCCCAGACCCCCATAGAGTACTCTCCATCCCCCATAGCCCCACATAGACCACCCTCCACCCCCCATAGGCTACCCTCCATCCCCCTATAGCCCCCCATAGACCCCCATAGGGTACACTCCAATCTTTATAGCCCCCCATAGGGTACCCTCCCTCCCCTATAGCCCCCCATAGAGTACCCTCCAGCCCCTATAGCCCCCCATAGGGTACCCTCCATCCCCTATAGACCCCCATAGGGTACCCTCCATCCTCTATAGCCCCCCATAGACCCCCATAGGGTACCCTCCATCCCCTACAGCCCCCCATAGACCACCCTCCATCCCCCATAGGGTACCCTCCATCCCCTATAGACCCCCATAGGGTACCCTCCATCCCCTATAGCCCCCCATAGGGTATCCTCCATCCCCGTATAGCCCCTCACAGACCCCCATAGGGTACCCTCCATCCCCTATAGCCCCCCATTTGGTATCCTCCATCCCCGTATAGCCCCTCACAGACCCCCATAGGGTACCCTCCATCCCCCATAGCCCCCCACAGTGCACCCCCCACCCCCCATAGCCCCCCACAGCCCACCCTCCACCCCCCATAGACCACCCCCCACCCCCCATAGGGCACCCCCCACCCCCCATAGACCACCCCCCACAGGGTACCCCCCCCATGGCCCCCACCTTGTGCAGGCGCTTGACGAGGCTCTCGTTGTACTCCTGGCTGCCCTCGATCATGCCCGTCAGGGGGTTCGAGAACCACTCCTTGAACTCCCGGTGGGACTGGAAGACGCGGGGCATCAGGAAGTGCATGAGGGACCAGAGCTCCATGAGGCTGTTCTGCAGCGGCGTGCCCGTCAGCAGCAGCCGCCGCTGGCTGCAAAAGAGAGGGGGGGGGAGAGCACCCAGTCAGCACCCATTGGTACACATTGGTACCCAGGGATGCTCTGTGGGCATCCATCGGTACCCATCGGTACCCAGAGATGCTCTGTGGGCATCCATCGGTACCCGTCAGTACCCATCAGCACCCGTTGGTACCCATCGGTACCCAGTCAGCACCCATCGGTACCCAGGGATGCTCTATGGGCACCCATCGGCACCCATTGGTACCCATCAGCACCCGTTGGTACCCATCGGTACCCAGTCAGCACCCATCGGTACCCAGGGATGCTCTATGGGCATCCATCGGTACCCATCGGCACCCAGGGATGCTCTATGGGCATCCATTGGCATCCGCTGGTACCCATCGACACCCATTGGTACCCACTGGCACCCACTGGTACCCAGAGATGCTCTGTGGGCATCCATCGGCACCCATTGGCACCCATTGATACCCACTGGTACCCAGTCAGCACCCATCAGTACCCAGGGATGCTCTATGGGCATCCATCGGCACCCATTGGTACCAGGTCAGCACCCATGGGTGCTCCATGAGGCTGTTCTGCAGCGGCGTGCCTGTCAGCAGCAGCCGCCGCTGGCTGCAAAAGAGAGGGGGGGGAGAGCACCCAGTCAGCACCCATTGGTACCCAGTCAGCACCCATTGGTACCCATTGGTACCCAGTCAGCACCCATTGGTACCCATTGGTACCCAGCAGCACCCATCGGTACCCAGGGATGCTCTGTGGGCATCCATCGGCATCCATCGGTACCCATTGGTACCCAGGGATGCTCTATGGGCATCCATCAGCACCCATCGGTACCCATCAGCATCCATCGGCACCCATTGGTACCCATCAGCACCCATTGGTACCCATTGATACCCAGTCAGCACCCATTGGTACCCAGTCAGCACCCATCGGTACCCAGGGATGCTCTATGGGCATCCATCAGCATCCATCGGTACCCATCAGCACCCATTGGTACCCAGTCAGCGCCCATCGGTACCCAGCAGCACCCATTGGTAACCAGTCAGCACCCATCGGTACCCAGGGATGCTCTATGGGCATCCATTGGCACCCATTGGTACCCATCAGCACCCATTGGTACCCATCAGTACTCAGTCAGCACCCATCAGTACCCAGGGATGCTCTATGGGCATCCATTGGCACCCATTGGTACCCATCAGCACCCATTGGTACCCATCAGTACTCAGTCAGCACCCATCAGTACCCAGGGATGCTCTATGGGCATCCATCGGCACCCATCAGCATTCATCGGCACCCATTGGTACCGATCAGCACCCATTGGTACCCAGTCAGAACCCATTGGTACCCAGTCAGCACCCATCCGTACCCATCGGTACCCAGGAGCACCCATCGGTACCCAGGGATGCTCTATGGGCATCCATCAGCATGCATCGGTACCCATCGGCACCCATTGGTACCCAGTCAGCGCCCATCGGTACCCAGCAGCACCCATCGGTACCCAGGGATGCTCTATGGGCATCCATCAGCATGCATCGGTACCCATCGGCACCCATTGGTACCCAGTCAGCGCCCATCGGTACCCAGCAGCACCCATCGGTACCCAGGGATGCTCTATGGGCATCCATCGGCACCCATCGGTACCCATTGGCACCCATCAGCACCCACTGGTACCCAGTCAGCACCCATCGGTACCCAGCAGCACCCATCGGTACCCAGGGATGCTCTATGGGCAACCATCGGCACCCACTGGTACCCATCAGCATCCATCAGCACCCATGTATGCTCTATCAAGGAGGATACAAGGAACCCATTGGCACCCATTAGCACCCATTGGCACCCATCAGCACCCATGGGTGCTCTATAGGGGGGATACAGGAAACCCATCAGCACCATCAGCATCCATTGGTACCCATCACCACCCATGTATGCTCTATCAAGGGGGATACAAGGAACCCATTAGCACCCATGGGCACCCATTAGCACCCATCAGCACCCATGGGTGCTCTATGGGGGAATACAAGGAATCCATCACCATCCATTGGTACCCATCAGCATCCATTGCTACCCATCACCACCTATGTATACTCTATCAAAGGGGATGCAAGGAACCCATTAGCACCCATGGGCACCCATGGGCACCCATTAGCACCCATGGGTGCTCTATGGGGGAATACAAGGAATCCATCACCATCCATTGCTACCCATCACCATCCATCAGTACCCATCACCACCCATGTATGCTCTATCAAGGGGGATACAAGGAACCCATCAGCACCTATGGGTGCTCCATAGGGGGGATACAAGGAACCCATTAGCACCCATCGGCACCCATGAGCACCCATGGGTGCTCCATAGGGGGGGATACAAGGAATCCATCAGCATCCATTGGTACCCATCAGCATCCATTGCTACCCATCACCACCTATGCATGCTCTATCAAGGGGGATACAAGGAACCCATTAGCACCCATGGGCACCCATCGGCACCCATTAGCACCCATGGGTGCTCTATAGGGGGAATACAAGGAATCCATCACCATCCATTGGTACCCATCAGCATCCATTGCTACCCATCACCACCTATGTATACTCTATCAAAGGGGATGCAAAGAACCCATTAGCACCCATTGGCACCCATGGGCACCCATCGGCACCCATTAGCACCCATGGGTGCTCTATGGGGGAATACAAGGAATCCATCACCATCCATTGCTACCCATCACCATCCATCAGTACCCATCACCACCCATGTATGCTCTATGAAGGGGGATACAAGGAACCCATTAGCACCCATGGGCACCCATCCACACCCATTAGCACCCATGGGTGCTCTATGGGGGAATACAAGGAATCCATCACCATCCATTGGTACCCACCACCATCCATTGCTACCCATCACCACCTATGTATACTCTATCAAAGGGGATGCAAGGAACCCATTAGCACCCATTAGCACCCATTAGCACCCATGGGCACCCATCAGCACCCATGGGTGCTCTATAGGGGGAATACAAGGAATCCATCACCATCCATTGGTACCCATCAGCATCCATTGCTACCCATCACCACCTATGTATACTCTATCAAAGGGGATGCAAGGAACCCATTAGCGCCCATGGGCACCCATTAGCACCCATGGGTGCTCTATGGGGGAATACAAGGAATCCATCACCATCCATTGCTACCCATCACCATCCATCAGTACCCATCACCACCCATGTATGCTCTATCAAGAGGAATACAAGGAACCCATTAGCACCCATGGGCACCCATTAGCACCTATCAGCACCCATGGGTGCTCTATGGGGGAATACAAGGAATCCATCACCACCCATTGGTACCCATCAGCATCCATTGCTACCCATCACCACCTATGTATACTCTATCAAAGGGGATGCAAGGAACCCATTAGCACCCATGGGCACCCATTAGCACCCATGGGTGCTCTATGGGGGAATACAAGGAATCCATCACCATCCATTGCTACCCATCACCATCCATCAGTACCCATCACCACCCATGTATGCTCTATCAAGAGGGATACAAGGAACCCATTAGCACCCATGGGCACCCATTAGCACCCATCAGCACCCATGGGTGCTCTATGGGGGAATACAAGGAATCCATCACCATCCATTGGTACCCATCAGCATCCATTGGTACCCATCAGCATCCATTGGTACCCATCACCCCCTATGCATGCTCTATCAAGGGGGATACAAGGAACCCATTAGCACCCATGGGCACCCATGGGCACCCATTAGCACCCATGGGTGCTCTATGGGGGAATACAAGGAATCCATCACCATCCATTGGTACCCATCAGCATCCATTGCTACCCATCACCACCTATGTATACTCTATCAAAGGGGATGCAAGGAACCCATTAGCACCCATGGGCACCCATTAGCACCCATGGGTGCTCTATGGGGGAATACAAGGAATCCATCACCATCCATTGCTACCCATCACCATCCATCAGTACCCATCACCACCCATGTATGCTCTATCAAGGGGGATACAAGGAACCCATCAGCACCTATGGGTGCTCCATAGGGGGGATACAAGGAACCCATTAGCACCCATCGGCACCCATGAGCACCCATGGGTGCTCCATAGGGGGGATACAAGGAATCCATCAGCATCCATTGGTACCCATCAGCATCCATTGCTACCCATCACCACCTATGCATGCTCTATCAAGGGGGATACAAGGAACCCATTAGCACCCATGGGCACCCATCGGCACCCATTAGCACCCATGGGTGCTCTATAGGGGGAATACAAGGAATCCATCACCATCCATTGCTACCCATCACTACCCATCACCACCCATGTATGCTCTATCAAGGGGGATACAAGGAACCCATTAGCACCCATGGGCACCCATCCACACCCATTAGCACCCATGGGTGCTCTATGGGGGAATACAAGGAATCCATCACCATCCATTGGTACCCACCACCATCCATTGCTACCCATCACCACCTATGTATACTCTATCAAAGGGGATGCAAGGAACCCATTAGCACCCATGGGCACCCATGGGCACCCATTAGCACCCATGGGTGCCCACCTATTGAAGTTGAGCAGGGATTGCCACCGCTGGGACTTGAAGTTCTTGATGTTCTGGGCCTCATCCAGGATCAGGTACTTCCAGTTCTTCCTCCTGAAGGCCTGATGGTCCTGCAGCACCAGCTTGTAGGACGTGATGCACACGTGGAAAGCATTGGGTTTGGTCCAGCCCTATGGGGTGAGATAGAACAGGATGTCAACGGGGTGCTAAAATGGGTGCTGGGTGCACCCCCCCCCCCCTCATGGCACCCATGGGTGCTCACCTGGCGCTTGAGGCGCCGTTCTTTCTGTGCCCCATAGTAGGTGAGGATCTTGAAGCTGGGGCACCAACGTTTGAGCTCCATCTCCCAGTTGAGCATCACGCTGGTGGGCACGATGATGAGGTGGGGGCCCCAGCTGCCTGCAATGGGGGGGGGAAAAAAGGGGGGGGGTCAGGGCACCCATGGGGGGTGGGGGGGGGTGAGGGGGAGAGCGGCTGGGGGTGGTGGAAGGGGGGGGAAATAGGGGCTATGGGGGGGTAGAGCACCTATGGGTGATGGGGGGGGCATAGGGATGGATAGGGGCTATAGGGGGGGTATAGGACCTATGGGTGATGGGGGGCACCCATAGGGATGGGTAAGGGGGTAGAGCACCTATGGGTGATGGAGGGGGGCATAGGGATGGATAGGGGCTATAGGGGGGGTATAGGACTTATGGGTGATGGGGGGCACCCATAGGGATGGGTAAGGGGGTAGAGCACCTATGGGTGATGGAGGGGGGCATAGGGATGGATAGGGGCTATAGGGGGGGTATAGGACCTATGGGTGATGGGGGGCACCCATAGGGATGGGTAAGGGGGTAGAGCACCTATGGGTGATGGGGGGCACCCATAGGGATGGATAGGGGCTATAGGGGGGGTATAGGACCTATGGGTGATGGGGGGCACCCATAGGGATGGGTAAGGGGGTAGAGCACCTATGGGTGATGGAGGGGGGCATAGGGATGGATAGGGGCTATAGGGGGGTATAGGACCTAGGGGTGACGGGGGGCACCCATAGGGATGGGTAAGGGGGTAGAGCACCTATGGGTGATGGGGGGCACCCATAGGGATGGATAGGGGCTATAGGGGGGGTATAGGACCTATGGGTGATGGGGGGCACCCATAGGGATGGGTAAGGGGGTAGAGCACCTATGGGTGATGGAGGGGGGCATAGGGATGGATAGGGGCTATAGGGGGGGTATAGGACCTAGGGGTGACGGGGGGCACCCATAGGGATGGGTAAGGGGGTAGAGCACCTATGGGTGATGGGGGGCACCCATAGGGATGGATAGGGGCTATCGGGGGGGTATAGGACCTATGGGTGATGGGGGCACCCATAGGGATGGGTAAGGGGGTAGAGCACCTATGGGTGATGGAGGGGGGCATAGGGATGGATAGGGGCTATAGGGGGGGTATAGGACCTAGGGGTGACGGGGGGCACCCATAGGGATGGGTAAGGGGGTAGAGCACCTATGGGTGATGGGGGGCACCCATAGGGATGGATAGGGGCTATAGGGGGGGTATAGGACCTATGGGTGATGGGGGGCACCCATAGGGATGGGTAAGGGGGTAAAACAACCTATGGGTAATGGGGGCCACCCATAGGAATGGATAGGTCCAACACAGGGGGTACAGAACCCATGGGTGCTCAGTGATCCCATAGGGTTGTACAGGTCCCATATGGAGCCTACAGCACCCATGGGTGCTCAGTGATCCCATAGGGTTGTACAAGTCCCATATGGAGGCTGCATCACCCATGGGTGCTCTGGGATCACATAGGGTTGTACAGGTCCCATATGGAACCTACAGCACCCATGGGTGCTCAGGAAACATATAGGGATGTACAGGTCCCATATGTTGACTATAGCACCCATGGGTGCTCAGGGAACCCATAGGGATGTACAGGTCCCATATGTTGACTATAGCACCCATGGGTGCTCTGGGAGCCCATAGGGTTATACAGGTCCCATATGGAGCCTACAGCACCCATGGGTGCTCAGTGATCCCATAGGGTTGTACAAGTCCCATATGGAGGCTGAATCAACCATGGGTGCTCAGTGATCCCATAGGGCTGCACAGGTCCCATACGGCGACCATAGCACCCATGGGTGCTTATGGAGCCCATAGTGATGCACCGCTCCCATATGGAGCCTACAGCACCCATGGGTGCTATGGGGCACCCCCACCTCCCATCCCAACCCTCCATCACCCCCAGACCCTAAACCCTCCCCATCACCCCTATATGGACCCTACAACACACCCACCCTTAAACACCCACGGAGACAAGACGAGCACCCCCCCCACCCACCCACCCAGCACCCATGGGTGCCCCCCACCCTCACCCTTCTCGCAGGCCAGGTGGGCCAGGAGGGAGATGGTCTGGATGGTCTTGCCCAGCCCCATCTCGTCGGCCAGGATCCCATTGAGTTTCTTCTCGTACATGGTCACCAACCAATCCAGCCCTATGTGTTGGTATTCCCTTAGGGTGCCCCTCAGCAGGTGTGGGATGGGGGTCTTCACCTAAAGGGTGGCATAGGGTCAGCACCCAGCCCCATAGAGCACCCATGGTGGGGTGGGGGGGGGGGGGGGAGCTAGGACCCTGCGGTGGCTCCATAGAAACCTATGGGGGTGGAAGGAGATGTTTAGGACACAGGGGTGGCCCTATGGGACCCTATGGGGATGGATTGGAGGGGGGGGGCTCTAGGACACAGGAGTGGCCCTATGGGACCCTATGGGCATGGTTGGGGGGGGATCTAGGAGACAGGGGTGACCCTATGGGACCCTATGGGCATGGTTGGGGGGGATCTAGGACACAGGGGGGCCCTATAGAACCCTATGGACATGGATGGGGGGCTCTAGGACCCAGGGTTGGCCCCATAGAACCCTATGGGCATGGATGGGGGGCTCTAGGACACACGGGTGGCCCCATAGAACCCTATGGACATGGATGGGGGGCTCTAGGACCCAGGGGTGGCCCCATAGAACCCTATGGACATGGATGGGGGGCTCTAGGACCCAGGGTTGGCCCCATAGAACCCTATGGGCATGGATGGGGGGCTCTAGGACACACGGGTGGCCCCATAGAACCCTATGGACATAGATGGGGGGCTCTAGGACGCAGGGGTGGCCCCATAGAACCCTATGGACATGGATGGGGGGCTCTAGGACCCAGGGGTGGCCCCATAGAACCCTATGAACATGGATGGGGGGCTCTAGGACCCAGGGGTGGCCCCATAGAACCCTATGGGCATGGATGGGGGGCTCTAGGACCCAGGGATGGCCCCATAGAACCCTATGGACATGGATGGGGGGCTCTAGGACGCAGGGGTGGCCCCATAGAACCCTATGGACATAGATGGGGGGCTCTAGGACGCAGGGGTGGCCCCATAGAACCCTATGGACATGGATGGGGGGCTCTAGGACCCAGGGGTGGCCCCATAGAACCCTATGGACATAGATGGGGGGCTCTAGGACCCTGGGGTGGCCCCATAGAACCCTATAGACATAGATGGGGGGCTCTAGGACCCAGGGGTGGCCCCATAGAACCCTATAGACATAGATGGGGGGCTCTAGGACCCAGGGGTGGCCCCATAGAACCCTATGGACATGGATGGGGGGCTCTAGGACCCAGGGGTGGCCCCATAGAACCCTATGGCGTCAGAGATGGGTCTCTAGGAGCCATGGGTGCTCTATGGGGTGGGTGCTATGGGGTGGGTGCTACCTGGGTGGTGGCCAAGGTGTACCCCTTGGGCTGAAGGCTCTCGGCGGCGGCGGCGATGTCGGTGATCTCCTTCTTTGGGGTGGGGGTGATGGGGGGTGGAGGCGGTGGGGTGGTGGGGGGTGGCGTGGGGACCCCCTCCTCTTCCTCTTCCTCCTCCTCTTCCTCGTCCTCGTCTTCATCCTCGTCCTCTTCGTCCTCGTCTTCGTCGTCCTCCTCCTCTTCCTCGTCGCTCTCAGCTGCTGGGGAGTCTAAGGGGGGGGTATGGGGGGGGGCTCTAGGACCCTGGGGGTGGCCCCATAGATCTCTATGGGCATGGAAGGGGGAGTTCTAGGAGCCACGGGTGGCCCCATAGAACCCAAAGGGCTGTGGAGAGGGATCATTAGGGCCCTATGGGATCCTGTGCGCAGGGGATGGGGGTCTCTAGGACCCAGCGGTGGCCCCATAGAACCCTATGGGGGTGGAGGGGGGTCTTTAGGACCCAGGGGGGGCTCTATAGAAGCCATGGGGCAGTGGAGGGGGCGCTCAAGGACCATGGGGTGGCCCTATGGGACCCTATGGGCATGGATGGGGGGGGTCTAGGACCATGGGGTGGCCCTATGGGACCCTATGGGCATGGATGAGGGTGTCTCTAGGACGCATGGGGTGGCCCTATGGGACCCTATGGGCATGGATGGGGGGCTCTAGGACCATGGGGTGGCCCCATAGAACCCTATGGACAAGGATTGGGGGTCTCTAAGACCATGGGGTGGCCCTATGGCACCCTATGGGCATGGATGGGGGGGCTCTAGGACCATGGGGTGGCCCTATGGGACCCTATGGGCATGGATTGGGGGGGGCTCTAGGACCCTAGGGTGGCCCTATGGCACCCTATGGGCATGGATGGGGGTCTCTAGGACCATGGGGTGTCCCCATAGAACCCAATGGGCATGAATGGGGGGTCTCTAGGACCCAGCGGTGTCCCCATAGAACCCAATGGGCAGTTAAGGGGGGTCTCTAGGACCCAGCGGTGGTGCTAGAGCACCCATGGGTGCCCTTACAGCACCTATGGGTGCGCTATAGCACCCATGGATGACACTATAGAACCCATAGATGCCCTTATAACACCCTGGGGGGGGGGGGGGGGGCGTTCTCTATGCCCCCTATGGGTGCCCCAATACATCCATATGCACCCATATGCCCCCCCCCCCCCTTAGCACCCATGGGTGCTCCTACCTGAGCGGGTGCTGCTGGCGCCGGGGGGGGACTCGCAGTCGGAGTCAGCGAAGGCTCCTGCGTAGCGCTGCAGCAGCTCCTCCATCGGCAGCGCCCCTGCGGGACCAGGGCACCCATGGGTGCTGGGTGGGCGCCAGGGCACCCATGGGTGCTGGGTGCACAAAGACACCCATGGGTGCTGGGTGCGCAAAGACACCTATGGGTGCTGGGTGTGTAATGGCACCCATGGGTGCTGGGTGGGCGCCAGGGCACCCATGGGTGCTGGGTGTGTAATGGCACCTATGGGTGCTGGGTGCGTAATGGCACCCATGGGTGCTGTGTGTGCAGTGACACCCATGGGTGCTGGGTGCGTAATGTCACCTATGAGTGCTGGGTGTGTAATGACACCCATGGGTGCTGGGTGTGCAAAGACACCCATGAGTGCTGGGTGTGTAATGACACCCATGGGTGCTGGGTGTGCAATGGCAGCCATGGATGCTGGGTGTGCAATGACACCCATGGGTGCTGGGTGTGCAAAGACACCCATGGGTGCTGGGTGTGCAATGGCAGCCATGGATGCTGGGTGTGCAATGACACCCATGGGTGCTGGGTGTGCAAAGACACCTATGGGTGCTGGGTGTGTAATGGCATCCATGGGTGCTGTGTGTGCAAAGACACCTGTGGGTGCTGGGTGTGTAATGGCATCCATGGGTGCTGGGTGTGCAGACACCTATGGGTGCTGGGTGTGCAATGGCACCCATGGGTGCTGTGTGCATGCGAGAGCAGAGATGGGTGCTGTGTGTGCAATGGCACCCATGGGTGCTCTGCATGAGGGCACCCATGGGTGCTGGGTGCGTAATTGCACCCATGGGTGCTGTGTGTGCAATGGCACCTATAGGTGCTGGGTGCGTAATGGCACCCATGGGTGCTGGGTGCGCAAAGACACCCATGGGTGCTGGGTGTGCAAAGACACACATGGATGCTGGGTGTGTAATGGCACCCATGGGTGCTGGGTGTGTAACGGCACCCATGGGTGCTCTGAGCATGCGAGAGCACAGATGGGTGCTGTGTGCGTAATGGCACCCATGCGTGCTGTGTGTGCAATGGCACCCGTGGGTGCTCTGCATGAGGGCACCCATGGGTGCTGTGTGTGCAATGGCAGCCATGGATGCTGGGTGCGTAATGGCACGCATGGGTGCTGTGTGTGTAATGGCACCCATGGGTGTTGTGTGCATAATGACATCCATAGGTGCTCTATGGGTCCCCCATGGGTGCTGTGTGCGCGGTGGCACCCATAGGTTTTGCGTGTTTAGTGCATCCATGGGTGCTCAATGGGTCCCCCATGGGTGCTGTGTGTGTAATGGCACCCATGGGTGCTCAATGGGTCCCCCATGGGTGCTCAATGGGTCCCCCATGGGTGCTGTGTGGGTGGTGGCACCCATGGGTGCTCTATGGGACCCCATGGGTGCTGTGTGCGCGGTGGCACCCATGGGTTCTGTGTGTGTAACGGCACCGATGGGTGCTGTGCGCATAACAGCACCCATGGGTGCTGTGTGTGCATTGGCACCTAATAGGTTCTGTGTGTGTAGTGGCACCCATGGGTGCTCTCTGGGTCCGCCATGGGTGCTGTGCGGGCGGTGGCACCCATGGGTGCTCTCTGGGTCATGCATGGGTGCTGTGTGTGTAGTGGCACCCATGGGTGCTCAATGGGTCTCCCATGGGTGCTGTGCGGGCGGTGGCACCCATGGGTGCTCTATGGGTCACCCATGGGTGCTGTGTGTATAAAGGCACCCATGGGTGCTCAATGGGTCCGCCATGGGTGCTGTGCGGGCAGTGGCACCCATGGGTGCTGTGTGTATAAAGGCACCCATGGGTGCTCAATGGGTCCACCATGGGTGCTGTGCAGCCGGTGGCACCCATGGGTGCTCTCTGGGTCACCCATGGGTGCTCTCTGGGTCCGCCATGGGTGCTGTGTGGCCGGTGGCACCCATGGGTGCTCTCTGGGTCACCCATGGGTGCTGTGTGTATAAAGGCACCCATGGGTGCTCAATGGGTCCACCATGGGTGCTGCGCGGGCGGTGGCACCCATGGCTGCTCAATGGGTTCCCCCATGGGTGCTGTGCGGGCGGTGGCACCCATGGGTGCTCAATGGGTTCCCCCATGGGTGCTGTGTGGCTGGTGGCACCCATGGGTGCTCTCTGGGTCCGCCATGGGTGCTGTGCGGCCGGTGGCACCCATGGGTGCTCTCTGGGTCACCCATGGGTGCTGTGTGTGCAGTGGCACCCATGGGTGCTCTCTGGGTCCGCCATGGGTGCTGTGCGGCCGGTGGCACCCATGGGTGCTCTCTGGGTCACCCATGGGTGCTGTGTGTATAAAGGCACCCATGGGTGCTCAATGGGTCCACCATGGGTGCTGTGCGGGCGGTGGCACCCATGGGTGCTCTATGGGTCACCCATGGGTGCTGTGTGTATAAAGGCACCCATGGGTGCTCAATGGGTCCCCCATGGGTGCTGTGCGGGCAGTGGCACCCATGGGTGCTCTGTGGGTCACCCATGGGTGCTGTGTGTATAAAGGCACCCATGGGTGCTCAATGGGTCCGCCATGGGTGCTGTGTGGCCGGTGGCACCCATGGGTGCTCCCTACCTTCCCGGGCCAGGTCATCCAGCTCCTGTTTGTGGTCCACGTCCCCCTCGAGCCGCTCCTGCGCCGCGATCGTCTCCTCCTCATCCTCCCCTGCAGTGACATCAGCACCCAATGGGTGACACCAGCACCCAATGGGTGACATCAGCACCCAATGGGTGCCACTGACCATAATGGGTGACACCAGCACCCAATGGGTGCCATTGACCGCAATGGGTGACATCAGCACCCAATGGGTGATACCAGCACCCAACGGGTGACATCAGCACTCAATGGGTGACATCAGCACCCAGCGGGTGAGATCAGCACCCAATGGGTGCCATTGACCCCAATTGGTGCCACTGACCATAATGGGTGACACCAGCACCCAATGGGTGCCATTGACCGCAATGGGTGACACCAGCACCCAATGGGTGCCATTGACCGCAATGGGTGACATCAGCACCCAATGGGTGATACCAGCACCCAACGGGTGACACCAGCACCCAACGGGTGACATCAGCACCCAACGGGTGCCACTGACCCCAGTGGGTGACATCAGCACCCAATGGGTGCCACTGACCCCAGTGGGTGACAGCAGCACCCAATGGGTGACATCGGCACCCAGTGGGTGCCACAAGCACCCAATGGGTGACATCAGCACCCAATGAGTGC
Organism: Pezoporus wallicus; assembly: GCF_028554395.1. Lineage (NCBI taxonomy): Eukaryota > Metazoa > Chordata > Aves > Psittaciformes > Psittacidae > Pezoporus > Pezoporus wallicus. The sequence continues at coordinate 14,024 of NW_026637938.1, read as the reverse complement.
CATTGACCCCAGTTGGTGACATCAGCACCCAATGGGTGCCACTGACTCCAGGGGGTGACATCAGCACCCAATGGGTGCCATGGACCATAATGGGTGACATCAGCACCCAGTGGGTGACACCAGCACCCAATGGGTGCCATTGACCATAATGGGTGACGACAGCACCCAATAGGTGCCATTGACCATAATGGGTGACACCAGCACCCAATGGGTGACATCAGCACCCAGTGGGTGCCATTGACCATAATGGGTGACATCAGCACCCAGTGGGTGCCACTGACCATAATGGGTGACACCAGCACCCAATGGGTGACATCAGCACCCAGTGGGTGCCACTGACCATAATGGGTGACATCAGCACCCGGTTGGTGCCACTGACCCCAGTGGGTGACATCAGCACCCAATGGGTGACATCAGCACCCAGTAGGTGCCACTGACCATAATGGGTGACATCAGCACCCGGTTGGTGCCACTGACCCCAGTGGGTGACATCGGCACCCAATGGGTGACACCAGCACCCAGTGGGTGCCATTGACCCCAACGGGTGACACCAGCACCCAATGAGTGCTATTGACCCCAATGGGTGCTATTGGCCCCAATGGGTACCACTGACCCCAACGGGTGACACCAGCACCCAATGGGTGCTATTGACGCCAATGGGTGCCATTGACCCCACTGGGTGCCAGCCCCCACCCATGGGTGCCCCCTTCCCCCCCCCCATTTCTCACCCTCTTCCTCCTCGGCTGCGAACTCCTCATCCTCATCACGCAGCTCCCAGGGGCTCTTGTTCTGCTGCAGCAGCGCCTGGGGGTCAGGGTGGGGGTCAGGGTGGGGGTCAGGGTGGGGGTCAGGGTGGGGGTCAGGGTGGGGGTCAGGGTGGGGGTCAGGGTGGGGGTCAGGGTGGGGGGTCAGGGTGGGGGGGAACTGGATTGGGTGGGGGGGGTCCATGCATTTGGTGGGGGTCAGGGTGGGGGTCAGGGTGGGGGGGGACCCTGCATTGGGTGGGGGTCAGGGTGGGGGGGTCCTAGCATTAGGTGGGGTTTAGGGTGGGGGGGTCCTTGCATTGGGTGGGGGACAGGGTGGGGGGGGTTCCTCCATTGGGTGGGGGTCAGGGTGGGGGGGTCCCTGCATTGGGTGGGGGTCAGGGTGGGGGGGGTCCCTGCATTGGGTGGGGGTCAGGGTGGGGGTCAGGGTGGGGGGGGACTGGATTGGGTGGGGGTCAGGGTGGGGGGGGTCCTTGCAGTGGGTGGGGGTCAGAGTGGGGGCTCCCTGCATTGGGTGGGGGTCAGGGTGGGGGGTTACCTGTATTGGGTGGGGGTCAGTGTGGGGGGGTCCTAGCATTGGGTGGGGGTCAGGGTGGGGGTCAGGGTGGGGGGGGGACTGGATTGGGTGGGGGTCAGGGTGGGGGGGGGTCCTTGCATTGGGTGGGGGTCAGAGTGGGGGGGTCCCTGCATTGGGTGGGGGTCAGAGTGGGGGGTTACCTGTATTGGGTGGGGGTCAGTGTGGGGGGGTCCTAGCATTGGGTGGGGGTCAGGGTGGGGGTCAGGGTGGGGGGGGGACTGGATTGGGTGGGGGTCAGGGTGGGGGGGTCCCTGCATTGGGTGGGGGTCAGGGTGGGGGGGGTCCCTGCATTGGGTGGGGGTCAGGGTGGGGGGTTACCTGTATTGGGTGGGGGTCACTGTGGGGGGGTCCTAGCATTGGGTGGGGGTCAGGGTGGGGGTCAGGGTGGGGGGGGGACTGGATTGGGTGGGGGTCAGGGTGGGGGGGGTCCTTGCATTGGGTGGGGGTCAGAGTGGGGGGGTCCCTGCATTGGGTGGGGGTCAGGGTGGGGGGTTACCTGTATTGGGTGGGGGTCACTGTGGGGGGGTCCTAGCATTGGGTGGGGGTCAGGGTGGGGGTCAGGGTGGGGGGGGGACTGGATTGGGTGGGGCTCAGGGTGGGGGGGGTCCTTGCATTGGGTGGGGGTCAGAGTGGGGGCTCCCTGCATTGGGTGGGGGTCAGGGTGGGGGGTTACCTGTATTGGGTGGGGGTCAGTGTGGGGGGGTCCTAGCATTGGGTGGGGGTCAGGGTGGGGGTCAGGGTGGGGGACTGGATTGGGTGGGGGGGGTCCTTGCATTGGGTGGGGGTCAGGGTGGGGGGGTCCCTGCATTGGGTGGGGGTCAGGGTGGGGGGTTACCTGTATTGGGTGGGGGTCACTGTGGGGGGGTCCTAGCATTGGGTGGGGGTCAGGGTGGGGGTCAGGGTGGGGGGGGGACTGGATTGGGTGGGGGTCAGGGTGGGGGGGGTCCTTGCATTGGGTGGGGGTCAGGGTGGGGGGGTCCCTGCATTGGGTGTGGGTCAGTGTGGGGGGGTCCTAGCATTGGGTGGGGGTCAGGGTGGGGGGGTCCCTGCATTGGGTGTGGGTCAGGGTGGGGGGGTACCTGTGGGGGGAGGGCCCCCAGCACCTCCTGCAGGTCCCGGGGCCGGGTGTCAGGGGGGGACCCATCGGGGGGGTCCTCGTCCGGGAGCTCCAGGTCCCCATCTGCACATGGGGGGGGGGGAGCACCCATGGGTGCCCCAGCCCCTCCTCAGCACCCATGGGTGCCACAGCCCCTCCTTAGCACCCATGGGTGCCCCAGTGCCCATCCCCTTTAGGTGCCCCATCCCCTCCTTAGCACCCATGGGTGCCCCTGTGCCCATCCCCTTTAGGTGCCCCATCCCCTCCTTAGCACCCATGGGTGCCCCTGTGCCCATCCCCTTTGGGTGCCCCATCCCCTCCTTAGCACCCATGGGTGCCCCTGTCCCCATCCCCTTCCCTATCTCCCTCGGGTACCACAGTTCCCATCACCCTATGTCCCCATAGCACCTATGGGTGCCCCCATCCCCACCACCCCATCACCCCATAGCACCCATGGGTGCCCCATCCCCATCCCCCTTAGGTACCACAATCCCCATCACCCCATATCCCCATAGCACCCATGGGTGCCCCTAACCCCATCACCCCATCTCCCCATAGCACCCATGGGTGCCCCATCCCCATCCCCCTCGAGTACCACAATCCCCATCACCCCATATCCCCATAGCACCCATGGGTGCCCCATCCCCATCCCCCTCAGGGACCACAATCCCCATCACCCCACCTCCCCATAGCACCCATGGGTGCCCCATCCCCATCCCTATCCCCCTCAGGTACCACAATCCCCATCTCCCCATAGCACCCATGGGTGCCCCCATCCCCACCACCCCATCTCCCCATAGCACCCATGGGTGCCCCATCCCCACCCCCCTCGGGTACCACAATCCCCATCACCCCCATAACACCCATGTATTCCAACGCCCTCCCCCCCCACCTTTTGCCCCCCTCCCCCCCCCCCATAGCACCCATGGGTGACTCACAGCCCGATGGGTGCTGCACCCTATGGGGCGCGTTGAGGCTGCGGCTCAAGAGGTCCGAGTACTTCTCGGTCTGCCCCACAATGAAGTCCAGTTGTAGGTCCAGGGCCTGCTTCCGCTTCTCCTCCAGGCGGGACTGCTGCTTGAACTGCACCACCTGCAACAGCACCCATGGGTGCCCCAGCACCCACAGCACCCTATAGCACCCACAGCACCCTATAGCACCCACAGCGCCCTATAGCACCCATACACAGCACCCAATGGGCAGCTGCAGGCCCAGAGCCTGCTTCCGCTTCTCCTCCAGGCGGGACTGCTGCTTGAACTGCACCACCTGCAACAGCACCCATGGGTGCCCCAGCACCCACAGCACCCTATAGCACCCTATGGCACCCATAGCGCCCTATAGCACCTATACACAGCACCCAATGGGCAGCTGCAGGCCCAGAGCCTGCTTCCGCTTCTCCTCCAGGCGGGACTGCTGCTTGAACTGCACCACCTGCAACAGCACCCATGGGTGCCCCAGCACCCACAGCACCCTATAGCACCCTATGGCACCCATAGCGCCCTATAGCACCTATACACAGCACCCAATGGGCAGCTGCAGGCCCAGAGCCTGCTTCCGCTTCTCCTCCAGGCGGGATTGCTGCTTGAACTGCACCACCTGCAACAGCACCCATGGGTGCCCCAGCACCCATAGCACCCTATGGCACCCATAGCGCCCTATAGCACCCTATAGCACCCATACACAGCACCCAATGGGCAGCTGCAGGCCCAGAGCCTGCTTCCGCTTCTCCTCCAGGCGGGACTGCTGCTTGAACTGCACCACCTGCAACAGCACCCATGGGTGCCCCAGCACCCATAGCACCCTATAGCACCCATAGCGCCCTATAGCGCCCTATAGCACCCATACACAGCACCCAATGGGCAGCTGCAGGTCCAGAGCCTGCTTCCGCTTCTCCTCCAGGCGGGACTGCTGCTTGAACTGCACCACCTGCAACAGCACCCATGGGTGCCCCAGCACCCATAGCACCCTATAGCACCCATACACAGCACCCAATGGGCAGCTGCAGGCCCAGAGCCTGCTTCCGCTTCTCCTCCAGGCGGGACTGCTGCTTGAACTGCACCACCTGCAACAGCACCCATGGGTGCCCCAGCACCCATAGCACCCTATAGCACCCATACACAGCACCCAATGGGCAGCTGCAGGCCCAGAGCCTGCTTCCGCTTCTCCTCCAGGCGGGACTGCTGCTTGAACTGCACCACCTGCAACAGCACCCATGGGTGCCCCAGCACCCACAGCACCCTATAGCACCCATAGCACCCTATAGCACCCATACACAGCACCCAATGGGCAGCTGCAGGCCCAGAGCCTGCTTCCGCTTCTCCTCCAGGCGGGACTGCTGCTTGAACTGCACCACCTGCAACAGCACCCATGGGTGCCCCAGCACCCATAGCACCCTATAGCACCCATAGCGCCCTATAGCGCCCTATAGCACCCATACACAGCACCCAATGGGCAGCTGCAGGCCCAGAGCCTGCTTCCGCTTCTCCTCCAGGCGGGATTGCTGCTTGAACTGCCCCACTTGCAACAGCACCCATGGGTGCCCCAGCACCCACAGCACCCTATAGCACCCACAGCACCCTATAGCACCCATACACAGCACCCAATGGGCAGCTGCAGGCCCAGAGCCTGCTTCCGCTTCTCCTCCAGGCGGGACTGCTGCTTGAACTGCACCACCTGCAACAGCACCCATGGGTGCCCCAGCACCAACAGCACCCTATAGCACCCATACACAGCACCCAATGGGCAGCTGCAGGCCCAGAGCCTGCTTCCGCTTCTCCTCCAGGCGGGACTGCTGCTTGAACTGCACCACCTGCAACAGCACCCATGGGTGCCCCAGCACCCACAGCACCCTATAGCACCCATAGCACCCTATAGCACCCATACACAGCACCCAATGGGCAGCTGCAGGCCCAGAGCCTGCTTCCGCTTCTCCTCCAGGCGGGACTGCTGCTTGAACTGCACCACCTGCAACAGCACCCATGGGTGCCCCAGCACCCATAGCACCCTATAGCACCCATAGCGCCCTATAGCGCCCTATAGCACCCATACACAGCACCCAATGGGCAGCTGCAGGCCCAGAGCCTGCTTCCGCTTCTCCTCCAGGCGGGACTGCTGCTTGAACTGCACCACCTGCAACAGCACCCATGGGTGCCCCAGCACCCATAGCACCCTATAGCACCCATACACAGCACCCAATGGGCAGCTGCAGGCCCAGAGCCTGCTTCCGCTTCTCCTCCAGGCGGGACTGCTGCTTGAACTGCACCACCTGCAACAGCACCCATGGGTGCCCCAGCACCCACAGCACCCTATAGCACCCATAGCACCCTATAGCACCCATACACAGCACCCAATGGGCAGCTGCAGGCCCAGAGCCTGCTTCCGCTTCTCCTCCAGGCGGGACTGCTGCTTGAACTGCACCACCTGCAACAGCACCCATGGGTGCCCCAGCACCCATAGCACCCTATAGCACCCATACACAGCACCCAATGGGCAGCTGCAGGCCCAGAGCCTGCTTCCGCTTCTCCTCCAGGCGGGACTGCTGCTTGAACTGCACCACCTGCAACAGCACCCATGGGTGCCCCAGCACCCACAGCACCCTATAGCACCCTATGGCACCCATAGCGCCCTATAGCACCCATACACAGCACCCAATGGGCGGAAGCAGGCCCAGAGCCTGCTTCCGCTTCTCCTCCAGGCGGGACTGCTGCTTGAACTGCACCACCTGCAACAGCACCCATGGGTGCCCCAGCACCCATAGCACCCTATGGCACCCATAGCGCCCTATAGCACCCTATAGCACCCATACACAGCACCCAATGGGCAGCTGCAGGCCCAGAGCCTGCTTCCGCTTCTCCTCCAGGCGGGACTGCTGCTTGAACTGCACCACATGCAACAGCACCCATGGGTGCCCCAGCACCCACAGCACCCTATAGCACCCATAGTGCCCTATAGCACCCACACACAGCACCCAATAGACAACACCACCACCCAATAGCACCCACAGCACTTCAACAGCACCCATAACAACAAGCATCCAATGGGCTCCCAATAGCACCCAGAAGGGACCCAGCAGCACCCATAGCACCCATGTGCCAGCAGAGGCCACCTACCAGCACCCATAGACCACTAACGGCCACCCCATAGACATCCATGGGGCAACAACTGCACCCAATGAGCACCCAACCATGACCACAGGGCCACCCAATGGGCACCCAACCACGACCATGGGGCCACCCAACCATGACCATTGGGGCCACCCAATGGGGACCCAACCACGACCATGGGGCCACCCAATGAGCACCCAACATTGACCATGGGACACCCAATGGGCACCCAACGGGCACCGAACCATGACCACGGGGCCACCCAATAGGCACCCAACCATGACCATGAGGCCACCCAATCACGACCATGGGGCCACCCAATGGGCACCCAACCATGACCATGGGGCCACCCAATGAGCACCCAACCATGACCATGGGGCCACCCAATGAGCACCCAACCATGACCATGGGGCCACCCAACCATGATCATGGGGCCACCCAATGGGCACCCAATCATGACCATGGGGCCACCCAATGAGCACCCAACCACGACCATGACGCCACGCATCCATGACCATGGGGCCACCCAATGGGCACCCAACCATGACCATGAGGCCACCCAACCACGACCATGGGGCCACCCAATGAGCACCCAATCACGACCATGACGCCACGCATCCATGACCATGGGGCCACCCAATGGGCACCCAACCATGACCATGAGGCCACCCAACCACGACCATGGGGCCACCCAATGAGCACCCAATCACGACCATGACGCCACGCATCCATGACCATGGGGCCACCCAATGGGCACCCAACCATGACCATGAGGCCACCCAACCACGACCATGGGGCCACCCAATGAGCACCCAATCACGACCATGACGCCACGCATCCATGACCATGGGGCCACCCAATGGGCACCCAACCATGACCATGAGGCCACCCAACCACGACCATGGGGCCACCCAATGAGCACCCAATCACGACCATGACGCCACGCATCCATGACCATGGGGCCACCCAATGGGCACCCAACCATGACCATGGGGCCACCCAACCACGACCATGGGACCACCCAACAGGCACCCAATCATGACCATGGGCCACCCAATGAGCACCCAACCACGACCATGGGTGCCCACCCAACGCCGCTCGACACCGCCGATAAAGAACGGAAATCAACCGTAACCGACAGCAACCACCCCATAGATGACGAAAGGAAGGGGGTAGCACCCATGGGTGATGGATGGGTGTGGAGGGGAGGAGAGCACCCATGGGTGCTATGGGGCAGCCCCCCACCTTCTCCACGTTGCTCCAGAACTGCTTGACCTCCTTGGCGATGGCGGCGGCCACGCGGCGCAGCTTGGCCTGCTCCTCGCGCTTGGCGCGCTCCTCCTTCTGCCGCTGCTCCTCGTGGTGCCGCATCACCATGCGCACCACCTGGGGGGAGATGTGGGGCCATGTGTGGGGCGATGTGTGGGGCAGAGGGCACCCATGGGTGCTGGGGGGTGGGGGGGAATTGAATCCGAATTGAATCCGATGGAGATGATGGCAATGGGATCCGATGCGGGCAAGCGCAACCGAACGCGATGGAGATGCAACCATGGGGGGGGACCAACGGGTTTCTATGGGTCGCAATGGGTTTCTATGGGGCGCAATGGGTTTCTATGGGGCGCAATGGGTTCCTATGTGTTTCTATGGGTCACAATGTGTTTCTATGGGTCCCAATGGGTTTCTATGGGTCCCAATGGGATCCGATGCGGGCAAGCGCAACCGAACGCGATGGAGATGCAACCATGGGGGGGTACCAATGGGTTTCTATGGGTCGCAATGGGTTTCTATGGGGTGCAATGGGTTTCTATGGGGCGCAATGGGTTCCTATGTGTTTCTATGGGTCACAATGGGTTTCTATGGGTCCCAATGGGTTTCTATGGGTCCCAATGGGATCCGATGCGGGCAAGCGCAACCGAACGCGATGGAGATGCAACCATGGGGGGGTACCAACGGGTTTCTATGGGGCGCAATGGGTTTCTATGGGGCGCAATGGGTTTCTATGGGTCCCAATGGGTTTCTATGGGTCCTAATGGGTTCCTATGTGTTTCTATGGGTCACAATGGGTTTCTATGGGTCCCAATGGGATCCGATGCGGGCAAGCGCAACCGAACGCGATGGAGATGCAACCATGAGGGGTACCAACGGGTTTCTATGGGGCGCAATGGGTTTCTATGGGGCGCAATGGGGCCCTATGGGGCGCAATGGGTTCCTATGGGGCGCAATGGGTTCCTATGTGTTTCTATGGGTCACAATGGGTTTCTGTGGGTCCCAATGGGTTTCTATGGGTCCCAACTGGATCCGATGCGGGCAAGCGCAACCGAACGCGATGGAGATGCAACCATGGGGGGTACCAACGGGTTTCTATGGGGCGCAATGGGTTTCTATGGGGCGCAATGGGTACCTATGGGGGCAAGCTCAACCAAACGCAATGGAGATGCAACCATGGGGGGGTACCAACGGGTTTCTATGGGTCGCAATGGGTTTCTATGGTGCGCAATGGGTTTCTATGGGTCCCAATGGGGTCCTATGGGTCCCAATGAGTTCCTATAGCTCCCAATGAGTTCCTATGTGTCCCAATGGGTTCCGTATGGGTCCCAATGTGTTCCTATGGGTTCCTATGGGTCCCAATGAGTCCCTATGGGTCCCAATGAGTTCCTATGGGTCCCAATGAGTTCCTATGGGTCCCAATGAGTATCTATGTGTCCCAATGTGTTCCTATGGGTTCCGTATGGGTCCCAATGAGTTCCTACGTGTCCCAATGAGTTCCTATGGGTTCCGTATGGGTCCCAATGAGTATCTATGTGTCCCAATGTGTTCCTATGGGTTCCGTATGGGTCCCAATGAGTTCCTACGTGTCCCAATGGGTTCCTATGGGTTCCGTATGGGTCCCAATGAGTCCCTATGGGTCCCAATGAGTTCCCATGGGTCCCAATGAGTTCCTATGGATTCTGTATGGATCCCAATGTGTTCCTATGGGTTCCGTATGGGTCCCAATGAGTTCCTATGGGTCCCAATGAGTCCCTATGGGTCCCAATGAGTCCCTATGGGTCCCAATGAGTTCCTATGGCTCCCAACGAGTTCCTATGGGTCCCCTATGGGTCCCAATGAGTTCCTACGAGTTCCTATGGGTCCCAATGAGTTCCTATGGGTTCCGTATGGGTCCCAATGAGTTCCTATGTGTCCCAATGGGTTTCTATGGCTCCCAATGCGTTCCTATGGCTCCCAACGAGTATCTATGGGTCCCAATGAGTCCCTATGGGTCCCTATGCGTCCCAATGCGTTCCTATGGGTCCCGTATGGTTCCCAACGAGTATCTATGGGTCCCAATGAGTTCCTATGCGTCCCAATGTGTTCCTATGAGTCCCGTATGGCTCCCAACGAGTTTCCATGGGTCCCAATGTGTCCCTATGGCTGCCAATGCGTTCCTATGGGTCCCGTATGGCTCCCAACGAGTTCCTATGGGTCCCAATGAGTTCCTATGGCTCCCAACGAGTTCCTATGGGTCCCAATGCGTCCCTATGGCTCCCAATGCGTTCCTATGAGTCCCGTATGGCTCCCAACGAGTATCTATAGGTCCCAATGAGTTCCTATGGCTCCCAATGAGTACCTATAGGTCCCAATGTGTCTTGTATGGCTCCCAATGAGTCCCTATGTGTCCCAGTCTGTCCCGTATGGCTCCCGATGCGTTCCTATGGGTCCCGTATGGCTCCCAACGAGTATCTATGGGTCCCAATGAGTTCCTATGGCTCCCAACGAGTATCTATGGGTCCCAATGAGTTCCTATGGCTCCCAACGAGTATCTATGGGTCCCAATGCATTCCTATGGCTCCCAATGAGTTCCTATGCGTCCCAATGTGATCCTATGAGTCCCGTATGGCTCCCAACGACTATCTATGGGTCCCAATGTGTCCCTATGGCTCCCAATGCGTTCCTATGAGTCCCGTATGGCTCCCAACGAGTTCCTATGGGTCCCAATGTGTCCCTATGGCTCCCAATGCGTTCCTATGAGTCCCGTATGGCTCCCAACGAGTTCCTATGGGTCCCAATGAGTCCCGTATGGCTCCCAACGAGTTCCTATGGGTCCCAATGAGTCCCGTATGGCTCCCAACGAGTTCCTATGGGTCCCAATGAGTTCCTATGGCTCCCAATGAGTTCCTATGGGTCCCAATGAGTTCCTATGGCTCCCAACGAGTTCCTATGGCTCCCAATGTGTCCCTATGGGTCCCAATGAGTCCCTATGGGTCCCAATGAGTCCCATATGGCTCCCAATGAGTTCCTATGGGTCCCAATGAGTTCCTATGGCTCCCAACGAGTTCTTATGGGTCCCAATGAGTTCCTATGGCTCCCAACGAGTTCCTATGGGTCCCAATGTGTCCCTATGGGTCCCAATGAGTTCCTATGGATTCTGTATGGATCCCAATGTGTTCCTATGGGTTCCGTATGGGTCCCAATGAGTCCCTATGGCTCCCAATGAGTCCCTATGGGTCCCAACGAGTCCCTATGGGTCCCGACGCGTTCCCTATGGGTCAGCCCCATTTTACCTTGCGGGCCACGCCCCTCTTCCAGCGTCGCTCCTGGGCGAAGTCAGCGGCCAACCACTGCATCTCCTCGCAGAGGTAATCCCAGTGCACCTTGGGGCGCGGCGGCTCCGGCACCTTGGGCAGGCGCCGTAGGGACCAGAAGCCCTCGCGCTTCATCTCGGCCACGCGGTGCTCCACTTCGGCCTCCTGGGGGGGAGATGGGGGGAGATGGGGGGAGATGGGGGGGAAATGGAGGGGTATGGGGGGAGATGGGGGGGAGATGGGGGGAAAAATGGGAGATGGGGGGAAAATGGGGGGAATGGGGGAAAATGGGGGGAAAATGGGGAAAAATGGGGGGAAAATGGGGGGAGAGGGGGGGAGAGGGGGGAGATGGGGGGAGATGGGGGGAAAATGGGGGGGAGATGGGGGGAGATGGGAGGAAGGGGAAGGGGGGAAGGGGGGGAAGGGGGGAAAGGGGGGGAAGGGGGGGAAGGGGGGAAGGGGGGGGGGAAGGGGGGAAGGGGGGAAGGGGGGAAGGGGGGGAAGGGGGGAAGGGGGGGAAGGGGGGGAAGGGGGGGAAAGGGGGGGAAAGGTGGGGAAAGGGGGGGAAAGGGGAAAAATGGGGGTATGGGGGGGAGATGGGGGGAAAATGGGGAAAAATAGGGGAAAAATTGGGAGATGGGGAAAATGGGGGAAAAATGGGGGAAAAGGGGGGAAATGGGGGGGAATGAGGGGAAAATGGGGAAATGGAAAAAGGGGGCAAAATGGGGGGAAAATGTGGGGGAGATGGGGGGAAAATGGGAGGGATACGGGGGGAAATGGGGGGAAATGGGGGGAAATGGGGGAAAATGGGGTAAAATGGGGGGAAAATGGGGGAAATAGGGGGAAGATGCATAAAAATGGGGAGAAAAGGGGGGAAATGGGCAAAAATGTGGGGAAATGGGGGGAAAATGAGCAAAAAGGGGGGAATTGGAGAAAAATGGGGAAAAATGGGGAGAAAAGGGGGAAATGGGGAGAATTGGGGAAAAATGGGGGGAACAAGGGAAAATTTGGGGGGAAATTGGGGAAAAAAGGGTGGAATTGGGGGGAAACGGGGAAAAATGGGGGAAATAGGGGGAAAATGGGGGAAAGATAAAAAAAGACCAAAAAAACACATAAAATTAGCAAAAACAGGCAAAAACACTATAAATTAAGCAAAAATGGGTAAAAAAAGTCAAGAAACGGGCAAAAGGGGGCAAAAAAAGGCAAAAAAGGGGCAAAAATGCAAGAAAAAGGCACAGAAAGAAAAAACAAGCAAAAAAAGCCATAAAACAGGCAAAAATGGGTGAAAAAAGCCAAAAAACAGGCAAAACCAAGCAAAAAAAGGCATAAAATAGGCAAAAATGGGTGAAAAATGTCAAAAAACAGGCAAAACCAAGCAAAAAAAGGCATAAAATAGGCAAAAATGGGTGAAAAAAGGCAAAACAGGCAAAACCAAGCAAAAAAAAGGCATAAAATAGGCAAAAATGGGTGAAAAAAGTCAAAAAACAGGCAAAACCAAGCAAAAAAAGCATAAAATAGGCAAAAATGGGTGAAAAATGTCAAAAAACAGGCAAAACCAAGCAAAAAAAGGCATAAAATAGGCAAAAATGGGTGAAAAAAGTCAAAACAGGCAAAACCAAGCAAAAAAAGCCATAAAATAGGCAAAAATGGGTGAAAAAACTCAAAAAACAGGCAAAACCAAGCAAAAAAAGGCATAAAATAGGCAAAAATGGGTGAAAAAAGTCAAAAAACAGGCAAAACCAAGCATAAAAAGGCATAAAATAGGCAAAAATGGGTGAAAAAATTCAAAACAGGCAAAACCAAGCAAAAAAAGCCATAAAATAGGCAAAAATGGGTGAAAAAAGTCAAAACAGGCAAAACCAAGCAAAAAAAGCCATAAAATAGGCAAAAATGGGTGAAAAAAGTCAAAAAAAGTCAAAAGTCATAAAATTGGCAAAAATAAGAGAAAAAAAAAGGCAAAAAGAAGAAAAACCAGCCAAAAACTGCCAAAATCAGCAAAAGCAACCAAAACGCCCCAAACCAGCCCCAAAACACCCAAAAAAAGGTCAAAACCACCCAAAAACCCCCTAAACCCACCCTATAAGAGAGCGGGGATTCTCCATTGGCTACTATAGGGTTGTGCACACCCCAATACCCACCCTATAGAACCAATGGAGATTCTCTATTGGCTACTATAGGGTTGTGCACGCCCCCAATACCCACCCTATAGGAGAGCGGGGATTCTCCATTGGCTACTATAGGGTTGTGCACGCCCCAATACCCACCCTATAGAACCAATGGAGATTCTCTATTGACTACTATAGGGCTGTGCACGCCCCCAATACCCACCCTATAGGAGAGCGGGGATTCTCCATTGGCTACTATAGGGTTGTGCACGCCCCAATACCCACCCTATAGAACCAATGGAGATTCTCTATTGACTACTATAGGGTTGTGCACGCCCCCAATACCCACCCTATAGGAGAGCGGGGATTCTCCATTGGCTACTATAGGGTTGTGCACGCCCCAATACCCACCCTATAGAACCAATGGAGATTCTCTATTGACTACTATAGGGTTGTGCACGCCCCCAATACCCACCCTATAGAACAGCGGGGATTCTCCATTGGCTGCTATAGGGTTGTTCACGCCCCAATACCCACCCTATAGAACCAATGGAGATTCTCAATTGACTACTATAGGGTTGTGCACGCCCCCAATACCCACCCTATAGAACCGAGGGGGATTCTCTATTGGCTACTATAGGGTTGTGCACGCCCCAATACCCACCCTATAGAACCAATGGAGCTTCTCAATTGGGTACTATAGGGTTGTGCACGCCCCAATACCCACCCTATAGAACAGCGGGGATTCTCCATTGGCTACTATAGGGTTGTGCACGCCCCAATACCCACCCTATAGAACAGTGGGGATTCTCCATTG
>NW_026637937.1:0-3308 GCF_028554395.1 Pezoporus wallicus | reverse complement strand
ATTCCCGTTCGCCCCCCCACCGGTCCTCGCGCCCGGCGCCGCCCCCCCGCGCAGCTCCATGCCGCTCTCTCCCGCTCTGCGCGTGCCTCTGAGCCCCCCGCTCCGCTGACTATGGCCCCGCCCACTGACCAATAGGAAGCCTCACCCGGACCCGAGGCCACGCCCCTTTCCCCGCCCACTGGTCGCCCTGGAGACGGAGCCGCGCAGGACCTGGCGCCCGTACCTCGTTATTTCCAGCGTCTCCTCGCCGTTGGCTCAATGGGGTTGGAAATGACTTTTAAGGGCACCAGATCCAAGCGTGCCCCAGCACTGCCGAGGCCAGCGCTCACCCACGGCACCGAGCGCCTCGGCTACAAGGGGTGTGAACACTTCCAGGGCCGGGGACTCCACCATTCCCTGGGCAGCCTGCTCCAACGGATAAATCCTTCCCCATCTCCACCTACCCCCCCCCTCCATCCGTACAGCTTGAAGCCATTTCCTCTTGTCCCATCGCTTGGGAACAGACAGCAGCCCCCTCACGGCTCCATCCTGCCGTCAGAGAGCGAGAGGGTCCCTCCTGAGCTTCTCTTCTCCGTCTAACCCCCAACCAGGCGCTGCACGGGGTCTATCGCCGCCCTAAAGCGACCCTGGGTGCCCGTCCGCCGCCTCCCGGCCCCGTTGGTCCCGAACCGGCGGCGCTGAGCGCGGGGCGGGCGCTGACAGGAGCCTCGGGAGGACCCGGCGTCCGGCCACCGACGCGCTCCGGAAGTGACGCTTCTGTCTTCTCTCTCTCTCTCTCTCTCTCTCTCTCTCTCTCTCTCTCTCCCCCCCCCCCCCATAGGTTCCCGCGGCCACTACATAATCAGAGCGCGACGTGTAACCATGGCAACTGCGCGGTAAACAGCCAGTGAGAGGGGACACCCCAAGGCCAGGCCCAAAGCAAAAGAATGGGGCAGGGGGCAAAGGGCATCACCCCTATGGAAGGACCCCCCTCATAGGGGCCAGAAGGAGCCAGCACCGACATCCCCCAAGCACCTGCCCCCCGCCCCCCCCACCCCACGCTGGGGAAGAGGCAGAGACAGGGTCGGGGGGGCTGCTGGGCATCAGTTTAATAACAGGGCACACTGGGGGAGGGGGGGGCAGCACCCCTATCCCCACAGCCTCCCCCACCCCTGGGGGCTGGGGGGGAGCACGGGATGCTCTGGGAGGAGGTGGGGAGGGCAGAGATGGGGACCCCCCCCAACAGCAAAACCCCATTGGGAAAGAAATGGGAGATCCTAAACCAAAAGGACTCCCCCCACCCCATTCCACCCCCCACCTTCCTTCCAGCTGTAATATGGGGGGGACGGCTTCCATCCTCCCCACATCAGCAGAGCCAAGGCTCATCCCGCGGCGTCCAGCGCTGTGTCCCCCTCCCGGGTGGAAAGGGCGTGGAGGTTGTTGTCTGTGTGACCCCCCCCCATAGTAAAATGCCTCCCCCCCACCTAGAGGTCCCTTGGGGGGGGGCCGGGGGGGTTGGGGGTGCAGTCCAGGGGTTCAATATCAACTCTTGTCGGTGGGGGGGTCTCTGTGGCGGGAGGTCTTCATGGTCTCCAGGTACTCCTGCTGTGACACGGCCAGCACCGATGCCAGGATCTCATCGTCCTCCCAGTCGTTGAGGCCTGGGGTGTTGTATATAGGTTACTATGGGACACACACACACAACATGACCCCCCCTGCCGTGCATTGTGCCCAAAGCGATAATGGGGAGGGGGAGCAGAGCTTGGTACCCCCACAGTGAAAAATGAGGCTCTGGGACATCTTCTCCCTCTCCAAAGTGCAATAAATGGGGATAAATCCCCCCCTAGAAAGAGCTTCTCCCCCCCAATCCACAGTTGAACCCCCAAAACCACACTTTGACCACCCCCAAACCATATCCCCCCCAAGTGAGATGTACCCCAATAAACACATCTCTAGACCCCCCTAAGTCTAAAGCACCTCCCAGTAAGAACCTGTAACTGCAACTTCCATCCCCCAGTTTGGGTCCCCCCCAGCTCACCGAAGGCAGTGGGGGACATCTGCTGCATGATGGCGCGGCATTCCAGCGCGGGATACAGGGACACCAGCGGGGGGGTGGCCCGGCCCCCCCCCGCCCCCAGCTGGCTGCTGGTCCCTGGAGCAGGGGGAGAAAGGGTCAGATACCAGGCCCAGGACCCCCCACACCCCATAGAGACCCAGCACACCCCTGGGGGGTCCCAGCTTGAGATTCCGAACACCCAGTTTAGGCTGCCTAGCACAGCTAAGCACCAAATTTGAGCCCCCAACAGATTCTAGCACCCAGTTTGAATCCACCAGCACCCCAGAGTACCCAGGTTGAGCTCCCTAGCACCTCTTAGTACCCAGTTTGAGTACCCCAGGACCCTATAGCACCCATTTTTGGGTTGCCAAAACCTCACAGCACCCAGTCTGGGGCCATAGAACCCAATTTGAGTTCCTCAGGACTCCATAGCACCCTATAGCGCACACTTTGAGACCCACCTGGGGCACAGGGCGATGGGGGTTTGCCAGCAGGGGGTGCTCCGGGTGAAGGGGGCTTGGGGCCGGGCGCCTCGGGGTGCAGACCGGGGTGCTCAGGTGATGGGGCCGCGCTGCGCGGGCGGGGCGAGCGCCCGCTCCACTCTTCCAGGCCGCTGGCGGCCGCTGCTGTGGCTGAGCTGCACGTGGCACTGGCCTTGCGGGGCTGCAGGGACACAGGGACCCATGAAACCCCCCATGCAGTGGTGGGGACACATGGGGGACTAGGAGGGACACCCACCTGCCGCGCCTGCTTCTCCTGGTCGCGCAGCCACTGCAGGTAGGACTCGCGGGCCACTTGCTCCTCGATGGCCTCGTTGGTGGCCTCCCAGTCCGTCGCCCGCTTCTTGTCCTCCAGCATCTGCTGCTCGATCCACGACTCTTCCGAGGTCTTGATGGCACTCTTCATCAGTGACTGCTCTGCCAGCTGGGGGCGGAGCCACGATGGTACACGCCCCCTGGCAGAGGCCACGCCCCTCTCCACACACCCTACAGCCTTGAGCCACTCCCCCATCCTCATACCAACCTATCAGTGGGGGCGTGGTCATACTAAGCCACATCCCCTTTGCGTGTGGTCTCTCAGCCACATCAAGGCACTCAGTCCGTGCAGGTGCAGGGGGTGGGGCCCTGATTGGCCACGACCACACGTTTAGACTTCGCCCATTGGACATCCCGCCCCCCGCCAAATAAGGCGGGTTCCACCTGGCCACACCGCCTCCCTGGCCCCACCCACACAGGGAGGGTAGGGCCACAGGACCCATAGAGCACCCCTGCCC
>NW_026637936.1:0-3304 GCF_028554395.1 Pezoporus wallicus | reverse complement strand
GGGGTGGATCTGTGGGGTGGATCTATGGGGTGGATCTATGGGGAGGGTCTGTGGGGAGGATCTATGGGGTGGATCTATGGGGAGTGTCTATGGGGTGGATCTATGGGGAGGGTCTATGGGGTGGATCTATGGGGTGGATCTATGGGGAGGGTCTGTGGGGTGGATCTATGGGGTGGGTCTGTGGGGTGGATCTATGGGGTGGATCTATGGGGAGGGTCTGTGGGGTGGATCTATGGGGTGGATCTATGGGGTGGATCTATGGGGAGGGTCTATGGGGTGGATCTATGGGGTGGATCTATGGGGTGGATCTATGGGGAGGGTCTGTGGGGTGGATCTATGGGGTGGATCTATGGGGAGGGTCTGTGGGGAGGGTCTGTGGGGTGGATCTATGGGGTGGATCTATGGGGAGGGTCTGTGGGGTGGATCTATGGGGTGGATCTATGGGGTGGATCTATGGGGAGGGTCTATGGGGTGGATCTATGGGGTGGATCTATGGGGTGGGTCTGTGGGGTGGATCTATGGGGTGGGTCTGTGGGGTGGATCTATGGGGTGGGTCTATGGAGTGGATCTATGGGGTGGGTCTGTGGGGTGGATCTATGGGGTGGATCTATGGGGTGGATCTATGGGGTGGATCTATGGGGAGGGTCTGTGGGGTGGATCTATGGGGTGGATCTATGGGGTGGATCTATGGGGTGGATCTATGGGGAGGGTCTATGGGGTGGGTCTATGGGGTGGATCTATGGGGTGGATGTATGGGGAGGGTCTATGGGGAGGATCTATGGGGTGGATGTATGGGGAGGGTCTATGGGGTGGGTCTATGGTGTGGATCTATGGGGAGGGTCTATGGGGAGTGTCTATGGGGTGGATCTATGGGGTGGATCTTTGGGGTGGGTCTGTGGGGTGGATCTATGGGGTGGATCTATGGGGTGGGTCTGTGGGGTGGATCTATGGGGTGGGTCTGTGGGGTGGATCTATGGGGAGGGTCTATGGGGTGGATCTCTGGGGTCGTTCTATCGGAAGGATCTAAGCCGATATACAATGAGGTGCAGCTATGGGGGGGTCTATGGGGAGGGTCTGTGGGGAGGGTCTATGGGGAGGGTCTGTGGGGAGGGTCTGTGGGGAGGGTCTATGGGGAGGGTCTGTGGGGTGGATCTATGGGGTGGGTCTGTGGGGTGGGTCTATGGGGAGGGTCTATGGGGTGGATCTATGGGGTGGGTCTGTGGGGTGGGTCTATGGGGTGGATCTATGGGGTGGGTCTGTGGGGTGGATGTATGGGGAGGGTCTATGGGGTGGGTCTATGGGGTGGATCTATGGGGTGGATCTATGGGGAGGGTCTATGGGGTGGGTCTATGGGGTGGATCTATGGGGAGGGTGGATCTATGGGGATCAATGGGGAGGGTCTATGGGGAGGGTCTGTGGGATGGATCTAGGCGATGGAACAAAGAGCAGCGACTATGGGGTGGATCTATGGGGTGGATCTATGGGGTGGATCTATGGGGTGGGTCTGTGGGGTGGATCTATGGGGTGGGTCTATGGGGTGGATCTATGGGGTGGGTCTGTGGGGAGGATCTATGGGGTGGATCTATGGGGTGGGTCTGTGGGGTGGATCTATGGGGTGGGTCTATGGGGTGGATCTATGGGGTGGATCTATGGGGAGGGTCTGTGGGGTACATCTATGGGGAGGGTCTATGGGGCGGGTCTATGGGGCGGGTCTATGGGGAGGATCTATGGGGTGGATCTATGGGGAGGGTCTATGGGGCGGGTCTATGGGGCGGGTCTATGGGGTGGATCTATGGGGAGGGTCTGTGGGGAGGGTCTGTGGGGTGGATCTATAGGGCGGGTCTATGGGGTGGATCTATGGGGCGGGTCTATAGGGCGGATCTATAGGGGTGGATCTATGGGGCGGGTCTATAGGGCAGGTCCATGGGGCGGATCTATGGGGCGGAGCTATGGGGCGGGTCTATAGGGCAGGTCCATGGGGTGGATCTATGGGGCGGAGCTATGGGGCGGGTCTATAGGGCAGGTCCATGGGGTGGATCTATGGGGCGGAGCTATGGGGCGGGTCTATAGGGCGGGTCCATGGGGTGGATCTATGGGGCGGATCTATGGGGCGGGTCTATAGGGCGGGTCCATGGGGTGGATCTATGGGGCGGATCTATGGGGCGGGTCTATAGGGCAGGTCTATGGGGTGGATCTATGGGGCGGGTCTATAGGGCGGGTCCATGGGGTGGATCTATGGGGCGGATCTATGGGGCGGGTCTATAGGGCAGGTCTATGGGTTGGATCTATGGGGCAGGTCCATGGGGTGGATCTATGGGGCGGATCTATGGGGCGGGTCTATAGGGCAGGTCTATGGGGTGGATCTATGGGGCAGGTCCATGGGGTGGATCTATGGGGCGGAGCTATGGGGCGGGTCAATGGGGCCGCGACACTCGGGACTTTCCAGCGTCCGTTTATTGGGGGTTCCGGTGACGTCAGAGCCCCAAAACCCCATGCGGTTTCACCCCAAAAGAGGCCCCATAAATACATAAATAGCGCAATAAATAACGGCCCCCCCCCCCCGAGAACCCTGCCCCCACACCTCCATTGATCACTATTGGTCCCTATTGATCCCTATTGGTTCCTATTGATCCCTATTGGTCCCTATTGGTTCCTATTGGTTCCTATTGATCTCCATTGATCCCTATTGGTTCCTATTGATCCCTATTGATCCCTATTGGTCCCTATTGGTTCCTATTGATCTCCATTGATCCCTATTGGTTCCTATTGATCTCCATTGATCCCTATTGGTCCCTATTGATCTCCATTGATCCCTATTGGTCCCTATTGATCTCCATTGATCCCTATTGGTCCCTATTGGTCCCTATTGATCTCCATTGATCCCTATTGGTCCCTATTGATCTCCATTGATCCCTATTGGTCCCTATTGGTCCCTATTGATCTCCATTGATCCCTATTGACCCCTATTGATCCGTATCGCTCTCCATTGACCCCTATTGATCCGCATCGCTCTCTATTGACCCCTATTGACCCCTATCGCTCTCCATTGGCCCCTATTGATCCGCATCGCTCTCCATTGACCCCTATTGCTCCCCATCACTCCCTATTGCTCTCCATTGACCCCTATTGACCCCTATTGATCCATATTGCTCTCCATTGACCCCTATTGATCCGTATCGCTATTGACCCCTATTGCCCTCCATTGACCCCTATTGCTCTCCATTGACCCCTATTGATCCCTATTGCTCCCTATTGCTCTCCATTGATCCCTATTGCTCCGCATCGCTCTCCATTGACCCCTATT
>NW_026637935.1:0-336 GCF_028554395.1 Pezoporus wallicus | reverse complement strand
ACCAAACTCTTCCTACTGGAAGAGTTCCACCCCCAAGGCTGGATGGACGTCTCTGCATCTCTGCAGCCTTTCCTTCCTGGCTTTATTTTGCCGTTTTTCCTAAGGTTCAAAGCTTTGTTCCAGCCCTGGCACTCCCTCCGCTCCCTTCTCTTCCCCTCTCTGCTGGTGCCCCTCCCCATGTTTGGGTGCTCTGGAGCCGGCTGGGGAGTCCAGAGGGGATGGGGATCCTCCCCAAATCCAAATTGTTTTCCATCTGTGGCCCATCCCCACCCGTTTGGGGTTTACCAACTCCCAGGAGCTGCGGTGCTGCGTCCCCTGGGGCCGTTCAGTGGGAGA
>NW_026637934.1:0-331 GCF_028554395.1 Pezoporus wallicus | reverse complement strand
CCCGTTTGCTATGCATTCTTGTTACTTTCAAATATGTTTTAAGCCACTTTTGGCCATTACTAACCCTTTTTTTTATTTCCATTTTCTAAGTCGTTTTAAGCATTTTTTGGTTTCTTTTCCTAACCCAAATTTCTCAATTTCTAACCATTTTTAAGTTATTTTTCCCCTTTCCTAACCCACTTTTGTCAAGTTCTAACCCCTTTTAAAGCATTTCTGGCATTTCTATCCAATTTTTGCCACGTTTCAACCCCTTGTAAGCTTTTTTTTTTTCTCCTCGCTATTTTTGGCCAATTCTTTCCTGGTTTCAGAGTTTTTTTGCTCATTTCTAACC
>NW_026637933.1:0-333 GCF_028554395.1 Pezoporus wallicus | reverse complement strand
CCAGAGGCTGTGGAGCCTCCACCCATGGACATGTTCAGAAGCTGCCTGAATGAGGCCAGGAGCAACCTGATGCGGCCATGACTAGCATGACCATGACTAGTCACTGATGTGACTATGACCAGCAGGACATAGTTATTGCTCAGAAAGGACATCTAGGAGGTCTCTGTTCCTATGACTGGCAAATTATACACATAAACACGTATGTATGCGTGTATATATATCAAAACACAATATTAAATGCATCCTAAACTGTATATATAGCACAGTATATTCTTGTGTTAGAAGTCAACACCAACACACACAATACTAATTTTCCTTGCCTCAGTTTAGTTG